>NW_028241377.1:0-29076 GCF_964263255.1 Lissotriton vulgaris | reverse complement strand
TGAAGGGTCAGTAAAAGACTTGTCTGCTGTCCCAACTCTGCAGTCCCGGGGCTATCTAAAAGTGTTCAAGAGCCAACCCAGAGGACCGGTTGGCTTTCATCAGCAACACGCAAGATAACAATTGTAAACAAAGTATATGTAATACCCAATTTAACAACTTCTGTTCCATTTTTTATTTATATTTTTTTAAAAGAAGATTTCATCTGTTATTTAGCACTTTTCCACTGTGGAAGATGTGAAAAAATGACTTCAAGAATGACATGCTGTTTCTATAAATGAAACCTGGTGAATGCATCTAAACAAAAACTGGCTGTCTATCACCTTTGGAATTACTTCTACTGGCTCTTCATTCTTGATTCTTTATTTGACTTATGTATTTGGGCCTAGTCCTCCTCTTAAGGTTATTACCTTAAAAATTGAAACTTTTTTCTCCCATAAAATTCAATGTCTTTCCAGCACATGTTAAATTGTTTTTGAAAAAATACTTAGCGCTTCTTGCTTCATTTTCAAAATTAGGCCCTAATACCATAAAATGTAAATTTAGTTCAAGCCAAAAGATTATTTTGACTTGTAAAAACTGAACATGTTACGGTTTCATATATGAAATCTAAGTTACATGTTTTTGATGCTCATCATTGGCCATATGTCCTACACATACCCATCCCTACAGCTTATCCCTTTAAGGAATGCCTTCACCACGACTGTACTCGGGAATATTGACAACAAGAATATCTTGGCACACTAATGTCATTGACAAAATATCGAAGGAGAAAACATTGAAAGGTAAGGAAAATAGGGAGGTGTAGAATTCTTATTCTTAAATGCGCATATGTGTATCTTGAAGATATACATTTCATCATGGTACATAGATGTGGAGTTAGGTACAGAAAATATGTACATATTTACCTTTTGCTATTTTGTCCCTCAATAGTCTATCCACAATATTAGTGTCCCAAGATATTCTGTAGTCAGTATTAAGTATCCAATCCTTCACCACCTTATCCATTTCTTTCCATATTCGCATTCCGAGCAACTAAGTAGCATTTCTTTCTTACAATCACATGAGAAATTTCCTCTAATAGATCCCAGTATGGACCCCTTCACAAGGGTACTCAAATTTGTGATCCAATTGGAAACCACTGATTGCACAGGGATCAAAGTTCCAAACAATCAGGAGTTCAACACACCCAGAAATTGTTAGCTGCAATCAACTTTGCAGTCATATAATGCCCTGGTCATTTCTGCCAAGACAACCCTGCTGAAATGTACCAGGCGAAAATACCTGTAAATTACAAGCACTTGTCTGTTTCAGTGCAGTAGTCATAGAATTCCCAATTATTCCCTATTTGCGGCTCCAGTACACACTGCATGTTGGTAGTAAAGGGTTGCGTCACATCTTTACAAACCACTTGGGATCTAAGAAGTTGATATGATTTGTCCGCTCTTACCTTCCCTCAGTCGGCAACATTTTTTTTAAATGTATCCCTTCTGATTATTAATTAAACAACCCTTACCCTTCATCTATTTTACATAACTTACCTTTGGCGAAGCAATGTCAGGCAAAGCACTTGAGGAGATGTAGTGGTCTGGTAATGTAGTGGAGATAATGCAGTCGAGTGCTCCCCCACTGTGGTCTTATAACTGCAATGCAAGTTGTTCACTGACAATTGACTCAACCAACTCTTAACGGCCTTTATTGTTTTCATTCCACTGAGATATATCAATTGGGCCGAGACTTGAGGCCTACATGTGACTGGTAGGTCAGTGCACCCGTAACATCACCGCTCTGCGCTCCACCTTATCAGTCCAACAGGTATTAAAACCCATGACCTTTGGGTTGACGTAGATTTTGCAATAGAGATATTCACACCTTGAACAAACTGTGACCTGCAGATCACACACACCCACATTGAGGCAGTAGCATATAAGCACGCTGAGTTATCTGAGAATGATTGCTGCAATGGACTTTAAAATACTCTTGGCCATCATACTGACATGTATGTAGAAGATAGATTGCCATATGCGTGTTGACCTGATGGTACCTTTCCGGCAGATTCAGATCTGGGTCAAATTGTACTACTAAAAAAGGTGCAACCTACCACATCACAGTCTTTACCTACCCACCAGTTACCTACAAACTTTACTAAAGGAAATGATACGCAGTATTTATCCGTGGTTGTTCCTATGAGTTTTCCTTGTATCACACTTCCGCCTTGGTATAGTGTTAGTGTGATATGAAACTCATTTCATTATCCACTGGAGAAGGAAAAGTTCAATCAACAACAGTGCTTAATTTGAGCCGGTGGTTTCCGATGCTCAGCACCGGCACTTAATTGTCAACACCGGCAATTGTGACAGCTGCCACATGATGGCGTTGTGAGTGTAATCTAAGGATGAGCAGATCAACAGTTATTTACTAATTCAATCTACTATATAAACAAATACCTGCAGCCCAAGCCATTCTTATAGTACAGGAGGCCTCAAATAGTCTGAATTATCACATTTTCAAACGGGTACTGCATGGGCAGTGGGTGGTGCAAGCTGCAGTGGCCTCCTGACGAGGGCCCTAGCACTTGCTTTATTTTACAAATTAAGCAATGATTAAACACTCTGGTATTTGGCACAGTGAACCTGCAGGGCAAGGAGGCCAATGCAGCGGGCATGTCAAACCACTACACCATCTTACCAAAAAAGGATTTGCTCCAGTTCATAACTAGAATAGCTTTGTTAGAACTACTTGGACGTCAGGGCATGACGTCAAACAGGCTAGGTTAGGTGTACAGTGGAAGCCCAATAGAGGCTCAGGCTGCTATATCCGCACATGATGCTAGTCTGGATTGCCTTGCATTAGCAGTATATAAATTAATGATGCCTTTGGAACTGGATATCTGTGAATGGGATATATGTCACAGTGCATGTGAGTTACAAAATATATAGTCAAGAAAAAACTATTGTGACGTGGATTTATTCATTCGTGTGTTTTCAACAGAAAGTCGTTGGCCTAGTCAGACTATATAGTGACGAGTTCCTCATCATCATCAAAAACACATGAGGGTCTATTAGGATGGCGGACGGAAGGACGCCCGCCGGCCTGGAGTAGGCGGAAAATGCCTTTTTTCAGTCCGCCAGCCGCGGCCAGTCCGTCCGCCATATTAGGATGGGAAGCACTGTCAAATTTCCGTACGCCGTGGAAGAACAAGCACCGCCGCGTAAATACACCCGACCTCGCGGTGGACGTAACCAACCAGAGACACCGCGGTACGGAATGACGTCTCCGACCGTCCACGTCATCATGATGGCGGATAAGACACAGCAAATTGCAGCGGAAAAACCACCAGCCTGAACACGGCGGATTCACCACAGCGGAGAGGCAAAACTTTGCAGAGAGATACCCACCACAGGCAGATCGCCATCATGGACCCAGCTCTGTACGCATTTCCGATCCTCTTCGTGCTACACCACCAGCAAGTCATGGACCGTCGCCGCCGACGACGCAGGTACGCAAACACACCAATCGCTGTCGGAAGAAGAGTACCTGCCGGGGCTGTGACGTGGGGAGGGGGAGGTGCATGTTGGGGAAAGAGCATTTACGATAGCAGCAATATATCAACAATGCAAGCAGACAACCAGGAATGACACTGTGAAACCACTACACACGAATACCTTGCTTTATTGCACATATTAGTAAATGACTCCTAGAGTAGGCAGGAGCATGGGCACTGGATACAACAGAAAAGGTACATCTGAGGTAGCACATGAGAGGGCACAATGCAGTATCATAACAGCAACAGGGCAGTGTTCCTAACAGAGCAGGTACATCAGAGGCAGCACATGAAAGGGTCACAGAGCATCAACAGTCCATGGCAAGGCACAGAGCAGGTACATCTGAGGCAGCACATGAGAGGGGCACAGAGCATCAACAGTCCATGGCAAGGCACAGAGCAGGTACATCTGAGGCAGCACATGAGAGGGTCACAGAGCATCAACAGTCCATGGAAAGGCACAGAGCAGGTACATCTGAGGCAGCACATGAGAGGGGCTAAGTGCATCAACAGTTCATGGCAAGGCACAGAGCAGGCACATCTGAGGCAGCACATGGGAGGGGCTAAGTGCATCAACAGTCCATGGCAAGGCAGAGAGCAGGTACAGCTGAAGCAGCACATGAGAGGGGTTAAGTGCATCAACAGTCCATGGCAAGGCACAGAGCAGGTACATCTGAGGCAGCACATGAGAGGGGCTAAGTGCATCAACAGTCCATGGCAAGGCACAGAGCAGGTACATCTGAGGCAACACATGAGAGGGGCTACGTGCATCAACAGTCCATGGCAAGGCACAGAGAAGGTACATCAGAGGCAGCACATGAGAGGGGCTAAGTGCATCAACAGTCCATGGCAAGGCACAGAGCAGGTACATCTGAGGCAGCACATGAGAGGGGCTAAGTGCATCAACAGTCCATGGCAAGGCACAGAGCAGGTACATCTGAGGTAGCACATGAGAGGGGTTAAGTGCATCAACAGTCCATGGCAAGGCACAGAGCAGGTACATCTGAGGCAGCACATGGGAGGGGCTAAGTGCATCAACAGTCCATGGCAAGACAGAGAGCAGGTACAGCTGAAGCAGCACATGAGAGGGGTTAAGTGCATCAACAGTCCATGGCAAGGCACAGAGCAGGTACATCTGAGGTAGCACATGAGAGGGGTTAAGTGCATCAACAGTCCATGGCAAGGCACAGAGCAGGTACATCTGAGGCAGCACATGGGAGGGGCTAAGTGCATCAACAGTCCATGGCAAGACAGAGAGCAGGTACAGCTGAAGCAGCACATGAGAGGGGTTAAGTGCATCAACAGTCCATGGCAAGGCACAGAGCAGGTACATCTGAGGCAACACATGAGAGGGGCTACGTGCATCAACAGTCCATGGCAAGGCACAGAGAAGGTACATCAGAGGCAGCACATGAGAGGGGCTAAGTGCATCAACAGTCCATGGCAAGGCACAGAGCAGGTACATCTGAGGCAGCACATGAGAGGGGCTAAGTGCATCAACAGTCCATGGCAAGGCACAGAGCAGGTACATCTGAGGTAGCACATGAGAGGGGTTAAGTGCATCAACAGTCCATGGCAAGGCACAGAGCAGGTACATCTGAGGCAGCACATGGGAGGGGCTAAGTGCATCAACAGTCCATGGCAAGACAGAGAGCAGGTACAGCTGAAGCAGCACATGAGAGGGGTTACGTGCATCAACAGTCCATGGCAAGGCACAGAGCAGGTACATCTGAGGCAGCACATGGGAGGGGCTAAGTGCATCAACAGTCCATGGCAAGACAGAGAGCAGGTACAGCTGAAGCAGCACATGAGAGGGGTTAAGTGCATCAACAGTCCATGGCAAGGCACAGAGCAGGTACATCTGAGGCAGCACATGAGAGGGGCTAAGTGCATCAACAGTCCATGGCAAGGCACAGAGCAGGTACATCAGAGGCAGCACATGAGAGGGCACAATGCAGCATCCTAACAGCAACAGGGCAGTGTTCATAACAGAACAGGTACATCAGAGGCAGCACATGAGAGTGCACAATGCAGCATCCTAACAGCAACAGGGCAGTGTTCATAACAGAACAGGTACATGAGAGGCAGCACATGAGAGGGTCACAGAGCATCAACAGTCCCTGGCAAGGCACAGAGCAGGTACATCAGAGGCAGCACATGAGAGGGGCACAGAGCATCAACAGTCCATGGCAAGGCACAGAGCAGGTACATCAGAGGCAGCACATGAGAGGGCACAATGCAGCATCCTAACAGCAACAGGGCAGTGTTCATAACAGAACAGGTACATCAGAGGCAGCACATGAGAGGGCACAGATGCAGCATCCTAACAGCAACAGGGCAGTGTTCATAACAGAACAGGTACACCTGAAGCAGCACAAGGACGTGTGTCAAGCTCCCCGTCCCATGGACATTAATAATGCAAGGGTGGTTACAATGGACTATCTACACACCAAGTACAATGACATGTGAGTGATGGGAACTACACCTCACAGCACAGAATCTGGTGGACTGCTCCACCTAGTAGCCTCGGACACAGTGGCAGGATCTGATACCGGATTGGGAGATACAGCCATAGCTCTAGTGACTGACACATGAGCCATAGACCCAGACACACTGCCAGCACCAGAAACAGGAGTGTGAGACACAGCCACAGCTCTAGTGACTGACACATGAGCCATAGACCCAGACACACTGCCAGCACCAGAAACAGGAGTGTGAGACACAGCCACAGCTCTAGTGACTGACACGTGAGCCATAGACCCAGACACACTGCCAGCACCAGAAACAGGAGTGTGAGACACAGCCACAGATGTAGTGACTGACACATGAGCCATAGACCCAGACACACTGCCAGCACCGGAAACTGGAATGTGAGACACAGCCACAGATGTAGTGACAGACACATGAGCCATAGACCCAGACACACTGCCAGCACCAGAAACAGGAGTGTGAGACACAGCCACAGATGTAGTGACTGACACATGAGCCATAGACCCAGACACACTGCCAACGCAAGAAACAGGAGTGTGAGACACAGCCACAGATGTAGTGACTGACACATGAGCCATAGACCCAGACACACTGCCAGCACCGGAATTAGGAGTGTGAGACACAGCCACAGATGTAGTGACTGACATATGAGCCATAGACCCAGGCACACTGCCAGCACCAGATACAGGAGTGTGAGACCCAGCCACAGCTCTAGTGACTGACACATGAGCCATAGACCCAGACACACTGGCAGCACCAGAAACAGGAGTGTGAGACACAGCCACAGATGTAGTGACTGACACATGAGCCATAGACCCAGACACACTGCCAGCACCAGATACAGAAGTGTGAGACACAGATGCAGTGACTGACACATGAGCCATAGACCCAGACGCACTGCCAGCACCAGAAACAGGAGTGTGAGACACAGCCACAGCTCTAGTGCCTGACACATGAGCCATAGACCCAGACACACTGCCAGCACCAGAAACAGGAGTGTGAGACACAGCCACAGCTCTAGTGACTGACACATGAGCCATAGACCCACATACAGAAGTATGAGACACAGCCACAGCTCTAGTGACTGACACATGAGCCATAGACCCAGACACACTATCAGGACATGTCCCTGTACAGTGACCAACAAATACCATGCCAGCATCTGAGACATGAGAGTGGCGGACACACACATTGGCAGTACCTGAAACAGGAGAGGGCACAACTGACACAGTGCTACTACATGAGGCATGACAGCGACCAACAGACACAGTGCCACTATCTGACACATGAGAGTGAACTGCAGCTGACCCACTAAGACCACTGAAATGATGAGACACAGGGCTGTATGGTCCAGGAGGCAGGGTGACTCTCGGAGCTGGAGACAGCTGTACATTGGGGTGGGCAGGTGTCACTGGTGTGTATCTCCATTTCTTTGGGATATGGAAGGGTACCCTGGACATGACTGGACTGGTATGTGGTGTGGCCTCATCAGAAACATCACCCATCAAAGGTGGATCATGTGCTGGTGCGGGTCTGCTCTCTGGGGACGTGCTGAACCCTACTTGACGTTTGCTGTGGCCCTGCCTTCTGCCATCTGCATCATGTGTAATGGGGGATGCAGCAACAGTGTACTCCTTCCTCTGCTTCAGCGGGGTGTGGATGGGAGTAGAGGTATGGGGGGACTCCACCTCTGACACATGTGTTTTATGTTCCTTCACCAACATCTGCCCAAGGCATCCAGGGGTGATGTATGCCTGTCCTTGATGGAGCTCGTGTCCATGGGAGAACCCTTGGCCCTGGGAGGTGCCTTGGACGTAGGAGGTGTCCTGTCTCTGGAATGTGCCTGATCTGTGGGTGGTGCCCTGTCCCTGGGAGTTGGCTTGTCCTTTGTAGTGTCCCTGTCCACTCTAGTGTCCATTTCCTTTGTAGTGTCCTTGTCCTTGGGAGTGTCCCTGTCCTTGGGAGGTGCCCTTTCCTTTGTAGTGTCCTTGTCCTTAGGAGTGTCCCTGGCCTTGGGAGGTGCCCTTTCCTTTGCAGTGTCCTTGTCCTTGGGAGTGTCCCTGTCCTTGGGAGGTGCCCTTTCCTTTGCAGTGTCCTTGTCCTTGGGAGTGTCCCTGGCCTTGGGAGGTGCCCTTTCCTTTGCAGTGTCCTTGTGCTTGGAAGTGTCCCTGGCCTTGGGAGGTGCCCTTTCCTTTGCAGTGTCCTTGTGCTTGGGAGTGTCCCTGGCCTTGGGAGGTGCCCTTTCCTTTGCAGTGTCCTTGTGCTTGGGAGTGTCCCTGGCCTTGGGAGGTGCCCTTTTCTTTGCAGTGTCCTTGTCCTTGGGAGTGTCCCTGGCCTTGGGAGGTGCCCTTTCCTTTGCAGTGTCCTTGTCCTTGGGAGGTGCCCTTGCCTTGGGAGTACCTTTTGAGGGGGATGCCTGTGTTACATGTGAATCCCTGTCCCCCAACACCCCTTGAGGAACCTGTGTGTCAACTCCAGGGTAGCTGATGTCGTGTTCTGTGAAAGATTTCCCTGTCCTAGGGGATGGTGTCTGTGCCCTCCGTGCCGTGCCCTGCCTTGCTGCCTGTGGCTGCTTCTAGTGCAATACCCCGAAAATGAGGCCTGGTCAGAAATGTCACTCTCCGCTGAGACATCAAGTGGTGTAGATGAGGGAACTGAAGTAGAACCTTGTCCATGCGACTGTTGGATGGCTGCAGACACTGTGTTGGATAATGACTGAACTGTTCTGTGGAGACCAGCAACATCGCCATGCATCCCCTCCATGAATGCTACCACCTGCCCCAACTTCCTATCGTGGTCTAGGAATGCATTGATCATGTTGGTCTGCCCTACACACAGCTGTCGCAGCAGATCAACCGCCTTAGCACAAAGGGCACTTTGTGTCACAGGGGCAAGGGCAGCGGTGCCTGCACCGAAGGCCACTCTGCTCCCCCTACTCTGGCGAGCACGAGCAGTACTTGTTGCAGTTGGTGGCAGTGTGGGCCCTGTGTACTGTGTACCAAAGATGAGGATGATGGTGTCTCCACATGTGAGTCCTCAGGGACAGTTCTGTCCCCCTCTCCGGGGCTGCTCTCTTCAGTCTCAGTCTGCATGTGTGTGATCTCTGATCCGGATGCATTGCCACCACTGAGCTCTGTCGTTTGTGGGTCAGTGCCCTCAGCCAAAGCTGAAAGAGAGAGAAAAGACGTATACCTAAGTGCCACACTCACGTACTGCAAATTACAAAATCAAAACTTCCTTGACTGCTGACCAACATTTAGCACCCATCCTGCACACGAACCACCCCTGCCAGACATCCTCATGTCAAAGAATCGGGGGTGCCTGTGAAACATGTACATCAAGCAAACAGGGCAAGTGCATGCAGAACACCACACATGTGATGCCATGGGAACACAGACCTCAACGTCATGTCCTGGGACCCTGCACTACAATGCAACTGGTATGTCCACCTGGCTGACATGGATGCTAACGCTCACTCCGCTAATGGCACCAACATGCAATTGCAGCACAACATACACACCACGGATGTCACTACTGTGTCTGAGCAGCAATACATGCATGCACTCACAAGTCACAAACACATTCAGTGTGCTTACCACTAGTTTTCTGCTGCTCCCCTCTCAATGGTGCAGACAGGTCAGGATGCGTCACAGCAATGATACGGAGCATTAGAGGGGTCATGGTGTGTCGTGCAAGCTGGGATGATCGTGGAATCTGCCCCAGTGTCCTCTCCGCCATATTCTTTCTGAGCCTGGAGATGTCGTCCCAGCGCTTGTGGCAGTGTGTGTGTCGTCTATTGCACACCCCCACTGCCCGTACATCACGTGCTATGGTCCCCCACATGGCCTTGCGAAGGTGCAGCTTGACCTACCATGATGGGAGACAAGAGGGAAAAGTCAGTGGACATTTGGCCATTCACACAGATAGGAGCAACACGTATCCTTCAGCAGCCATGCACAGTACAGCACATGTGAAGGTCCCACAGCACACCGCCAAGATGGCAGAAGCCAGGAGTCAGTGACCACCTCATGCACACCAACATGTCCCCCACTGCACTTACCACCTGTCCGGGGGCACCGTAGAGGTGTTCATAGTGGCGGAGCACACCGTCCACAAAGACATCCAGCTCCACTGCGGCGAAGGGACGAGACCGGATCTCTCGCACTCTCGGCATGGCAAGGTCCACGACTATGGCACAACAGCAGCAGTTGGTGGATTGCTCAGCAGCAGCAGGTAGAGGTGATGGGTGCAGGCAGCAGTTGGTGGATTGCTCAGCAGCAGCAGGTAGAGGTGATGGGTGCAGGCAGCAGTCGGTGGATTGCTCAGCAGCAGCAAGTAGAGGTGATGGGTGCAGGCAGCAGTTGGTGGATTGCTCAGCAGCAGCAGGTAGAGGTGATGGGTGCAGGCAGCAGTGGCTGGAAGCAGTGAATGTGTGCTGCAGAAATTCACACATTTATAGGGCCCTAAGCTGATATCAGTGGCACACGTCTGCAGCAATTGGTTTTCCCGGGCTGCCTTATTCAAAATGAGCCAATGACTGGCCCTGCTGTGGCAGTGCACAGCTTCCGCTATTTTTTATTTCGCTTCTGCGCCCCGCGTTACCTGTTTCCATTGGCTACATGTGCAAGGACCATCACGGTCACACACCCGCAACCGCATGTGCGCGCTACCGCGATGGTGCATCATTTGAAATTCAATACTCACTGGCGTCGCAATGGCGGAGCACGCATTCCGCACGGGTGAGGCAGGCTAACACATACATTTGATTGAGCAAGTGGGAATGGCAGTTGGTACCCCCCTTTCAGTCACATTGCAGCACCCACCGCAGACCGCCGGGCCTGGCTGGTCACCCACTGCCGGTTGTGGGCGGTGGGTGACCGCCGGGTACGGGCGGTGGGTGACCGCCCTGTGTATTGATGTTAGCCTGGCATGGTTGGCCCTGGCCGGTAACATCAATAGACAGGGCGGTCACCCACCGCCCGCACCCGGCGGTCACCCACCGCCGACACCCGGCGGTCAACCACCGCCCACACCTGGCAGTGGGTGGCCGCCTGCACCCAGCGGTCTGCGGTGGGTGCAGCTATGTGACTGAAAGGGGGGATACCAACTGGCATTTGAACTTGTACATTCAGATGTATGTGTTAGCCTGCCCCGCCCACGCGGAATGCGTGCTCCGCCATTGCGATGCCAGTGAGTGATGATTTTCAAAAGATGCACCATTGCAGTGGTGCACACATGCGGTTTGCCGGGTGTGACCGTGATGGTCCTTGACCAGGCAGCAAATGTTATGCACTATTGCAGTATCAAGGATCATCTTATGTGTTGGGGAAGGTGTACCTGGATGGCGTGTGTACACACACTGCATGTCTACGCACACATGTAATGTTCATAGTTGTACATGTGTGTCAGGACATGTCCGGAATGCGTCAAGAATCATTATGTCATGTCAATTGCCTGTGTACACGTGTCTCATTTATGTCCATTGCTTACATGTGTGGTCATACTATTGACCTTGCCAGTGGTGAACAAAGGCCAGTGATGTGAGCCCAAGTTGTGTGAGATGTGCATGGCTATGTGTTGACGTCTTGGTTTTGAGGTCACACATTTCTATTGGTACACATCTACATAGTACATCAAGGCTGTGTACCCACATTCTGAAGCTGTCGTGAGTGTGTGGTTTGTGTGTGCAAGTAGCATTGATTGGGGTATACATGCATACTGTGTATGCGTTTGTGTGTCGCCTTTTGTATGCCCATGCCTGTCATGTGAGGATGCAGAGCATTGTAGGTGGGGTCATGGGTGCATGATGACAAGGAGGGTGTGGTCCATGTTCGTGTTGTGTGTGCACATCCATGTGTGTCTGTGGGGGACGCTTGTCCACACTTGGGCACTCAGTCATGTGATGTTGGCTGTTCTTTCAACATGTGTGCTCGTAACATTGGACATGTTTGCACACAGGAACTTGTTTGTGGGTGTACATTGTGTGTGTAGTCAGATGTAGTGTCTTATATTTCGGTCACGTCACACATACAATCAGTGTCTGCAACATGTATTATTTGTATTGTGTTGGTCAAGATGTGATAGTGTGGCACAGCTGTGCGTTGTTGGTCAATTGACATCTGCTCTCAATCTACTCCCACCAAGGAGGGCTCCAAATGCGCACCGACCATACACTGTGCTGGAGGACATGGTTGAAGAGGAGGTAATCCGCAAATTCCGGCTGGACAGACGGAGATTGCAGGACCTTGTAGCCCAATTGTCACCTCATCTGCAGCCACGCAAGCCATATCCAGGAGCAATTACACCCACAGCAAAGGTGATGGTGGCACTTCACTTCTTCGCAACAGGCACTTTCCAGTACACAGTTGGTCATGCCGGGGGGATGTCACAATCCATTTTCAGCATGGTACTGCGGGATGTGCTGGATCCCATGGTGCGTTACAAGGATGATTACATCCATTTTTCACGTCCGGCAGAGCTGGCAGCAGTGAAAGGTGACTTCTATGCCCTGGGCCAGATCCCACACGTAGTGGGTTCCATTGATGGCACACATATTGGTCTGATTCCACCCCAGGCACGTGAAGCTGTCTATCGCAATCGGAAGCACTACCATTCTATCAATGTGCAAGTGGTGTGCCTGGCTGACAACATCATCTCCCATGTGTGTGCAAGATTTCCTGGGTTCGCACATGACTCCCACATCCTGCGGAGCAGCATTGTCCCCCAACTGATGGCTAATCTGCATCAAGAACATGCGTGGCTTGTAGGTGAGTGTGCTGTGATGACTACTGTGTTGTATGTGTGCCATGCTGTTCCCACCAATCCTGGTAATGATGTATGTGTCTGTCATCCCCCCCACCTAGGCGACTCTGCGTACCCAAACCGACCATGGCTGCTGAGCCCCCTACGGAATCCTACTACCCCAGGTGAAATGCGCTATAATGAGGCCCATGGGAGGACACGTCGGGTGATGGAACGTACATTTGGACTGCTGAAGTCTAGGTTTCGCTGCCTGGATAGAACCGGAGGGCTCTACAATACTCACCCAGTAAAGTATGCAAAATCGTGATTGCCTGCTGCATGCTCCACAACCTGGCCTTACGCAATAATATTGCACTGATCATGGACCCTGCAGACCAACACGTTGCTCCGCCTCCCATGCCACCCATGTCCAGTGATGAGGAGAGAGGGGAGGAAGAAGGTGTGGACCAAAGGCGTCAGCTCATTGCTCGCTACTTTCCTTGAATGTGAGTAACTACCTCTTGTGCTGGTGTTCAAAGTGTGATGTATGTTTGCTGGTGATGTGTGGATGTGGTGTGTGAATGCTGCCTGTTCTGGTATGTTCTGTTCGCAAATGGGTGTGGGAGATGGTGTACATGCAATGCTCCCTGATGTGTGTCCTGTGATCCGCTTAATTAGTGATGAGTGTGGTTTGTGGGATGTTCCTGTACAGTGTGGTGTGATGGGTGTGATTCAGGTTCCTGACCTGTGCTTGTTGTTCTCTCATTATCCCTAGGTCACTCCCACAGAGGCATGATTCTCAAGAACATTGATCCCTGCACCTGGTAATGACAACTACTAAGACAAACCTGTGTTTAAAACATGAAGGTCACACAGCATTGAGTGTTTACGTGGTGTTTATTTACAGGGTGTGGCTTACTGTTTGTGCATATTTACAAGTAGGTGTTGGGGGGAAGTGAGAGTTGAAGGTCATGTCAGATGAAAACACCGTGGGGACACCACATTGTGTGATGTACACCTAGTCCAACAGACGTGTGCCAATGCTTGGCATTGTGGGGCAAGATAGTTCGCAGATTGAATGCCAGGCTCAAGGAAGGGTGAAGTCAGTAGCGGCCCCTCTTATATCAGGTGGATGGTGCATTGCCACTGCTCTCAGCTGGACCCAGCCTCGGACGGCCCCTCCGTCTTGGGGTCGGACCGGGAGCTGAGGGGGCAGGTTGTTCAGTGACGACATCCCTGTCAGTGGCCTCAGGTGATGGTGGCGGTGGTGTTGGTGCCCTGTCCCGCTGGCCACTTGGGGGAGGGGGAGGTGGTGTGGCGCGGGGTAACCACTCCCTCCAAAGAGCTGTTTGCTGGCCCATGAGGTCAACAATTTGTCCCATTCGGGTGTCCACGGACCGCAACAGCTGGTAGGTCTGTAGCGAGTCTTGGTGTGCCCGATCCGCCTGTGCCTGCGACCGCTCGTAGGAGGCTTCCACTCTGGCAATGGCATCCAGGGTCTCGGTCCCAGGATGGGCTGGGTGTTGTTCCCGACCTCGCCTTGCACCTGCACTCCTGTTTGTGACCTGTGGCCTCACCTGTGTCCTCCCCCGTCCAATCTCCCTGCTAGCCTGAGATGTCGATGGCCCATCATCGGCCGATGGGTCAGGCAGGGTGGCACAGGCAGGAGTGGTGGTGGTGGTGGTGGTAGCTGCACAGCTCACAATGGCAGGTGTTGGTGTTGTGACACTGGCCAAGGTGGTGGAGCCAGGGATGTCCTGGGAGTCTGATGGCCCTGGGAGTGTGCTTGTGCCAGCATCGTCCTCTGCACCCGAGGTGTCCATGGAATATTCACCGGAGAGTCCTGGCTGTGAGGGGGCGACTGGTGCTGGCGGTTGCTGGTTTTGCCTGTCAAGTTACGATCACCTGAGGGACAAGAATTTCACAATCAATGCTGTGGACATGACAGGTTTGTTGTTGTTACATTACAAATTACTATGGAATCAGGACATGGTTGTTGGTGTCATCATGTTGGTGTGGTAGACAGTACTGGGCATTATGGTGGTGTGGAGGTGGGAAGACAATACTTGGATACGTGTGGTCCGGTCCTGCTATTGGATGGTGCCCCTGTGAAGATTGCTGCCTACCTGTAGGTTTGTAGGAGGAGATGCACTGGTCAGCAAATGGTGGGCGGACTCCATCTTGCTCTGGGATGGGACATGGGGGCCTGTTGGGAGTTGTAGTGCTGGACCCCCCACCCTCCCTATAGACATAGGGGCGTGTTGGGAGTTGTAGTGCTGGCCCCACCCTCCCTGTAGACATGGGGGCCTGTTGGGAGTTGTAGTGCTGGACCCACCCACCCCCACCCTCCCTGTAGACATGGGGGCCTGTTGGGAGTTGTATTGCTGGTCTCTCACCCCCCCCCCACACACACCCCCACCCTCCCTGTAGACATGGGGGCCTGTTGGGAGTTGTAGTGCTGGACCCACCCCAACACCCACCCCCACCCTCCCTTTAGACATGGGGGCCTGTTGGGAGTTGTAGTGCTGGTCTCTCACCCACCACCCCACCCACCCCTACCCTCCCTTTAGACATGGGGGCCTGTTGGGAGTTGTAGGGCTGGACCCACCCCCCCAACCAACCCCACCCTCCCTGTAGACATGGGGGCATGTTGGGAGTTGTAGTGCTGGACCCCCACCCACCCACCCCCACCCTCCCTGTAGACATGGGGGCCTGTTGGGAGTTGTAGTGCTGGTCTCTCACCCACCCCACCCTCCCTGTAGACATGGGGGCCTGTTGGGAGTTGTAGTGCTGGTCTCTCACCCACCACCCCACCCACCCCTACCCTCCCTTTAGACATGGGGGCCTGTTGGGAGTTGTAGGGCTGGACCCACCCCCCCAACCAACCCCACCCTCCCTGTAGACATGGGGGCCTGTTGGGAGTTGCAGTGCTGGTCTCTCACCCACCACCCCACCCACCCCTACCCTCCCTTTAGACATGGGGGCCTGTTGGGAGTTGTAGTGCTGGACCCACCCCCCCCCCCCCACCCACCCCTACCCTCCCTGTAGACATGGGGGCCTGTTGGGAGTTGTAGTGCTGGACCCCCACCCACCCACCCCCACCCTCCCTGTAGACATGGGGGCCTGGTGGGAGTTGTAGTGCTGGTCTCTCTCCTACCACCCCACCCACCCCCCACCCTCCCTGTAGACATGGGGGCCTGTTGGGAGTTGTAGTGCTGGTCTCTCACCCACCACCCCACCCACCCCTACCCTCCCTTTAGACATGGGGGCCTGTTGGGAGTTGTAGGGCTGGACCCACCCCCCCAACCAACCCCACCCTCCCTGTAGACATGGGGGCATGTTGGGAGTTGTAGTGCTGGACCCCCACCCTCCCTGTAGACATGGGGGCCTGTTGGGAGTTGTAGTGCTGGTCTCTCACCCACCCCACCCTCCCTGTAGACATGGGGGCCTGTTGGGAGTTGTAGTGCTGGTCTCTCACCCACCACCCCACCCACCCCTACCCTCCCTTTAGACATTGGGGCCTGTTGGGAGTTGTAGGGCTGGACCCACCCCCCCAACCAACCCCACCCTCCCTGTAGACATGGGGGCCTGTTGGGAGTTGTAGTGCTGGTCTCTCACCCACCACCCCACCCACCCCCACCCTCCCTGTAGACATGGGGGACTGTTGGGAGTTGTAGTGCTGGACCCACCCAACCCCACCCTCCCTGCAGACATGGGAGCATGTTGGGAGTTGTAGTGCTGGACCCACCCCCTCAACTAACCCCACCCTCCCTGTAGACATTAGGGCCTGGTGGGAGTTGCAGTGCTGGTCTCTCACCCACCACCCCACCCACCCCCACCCTCCCTGTAGACATGGGGGCCTGTTGGGAGTTGTAGTGCTGGACCCATCCCCCCACCCATCCCCACCCTCCCTGTAGACATGGGGGCCTGTTGGGAGTTGTAGTGCTGGTCTCTCACCCACCACCCCACCCACCCCTACCCTCCCTGTAGACATGGGAGCCTGGTGGGAGTTGTAGTGCTGGACCCACCCCCCCCAACCAACCCCACCCTCCCTGTAGACATGGGGGCCTGGTGGGAGTTGCAGTGCTGGTCTCTCACCCACCACCCCACCCACCCCCACCCTCCCTGTAGACAGGGGGGCCTGTTGGGAGTTGTAGTGCTGGACCCACCACCCCACCCACCCCCACCCTCCCTGTAGAAATGGGGGCCTGTTGGGAGTTGTAATGCTGGTCTCTCACCCACCCACCCCCACCCTCCCTGTAGACATGGGGGACTGTTGGGAGTTGTAGTACTGGTCTCTCACCCACCACCCTACCCACCCCCACCCTCCCTGTAGACATGGGGGCCTGTTGGGAGTTGTGTTATTGGCTGCTTTGACAACATGCACACCTGGGAACGTAGGAGGCAACATTTGTGCTTGGTCATGGTGGGTGCATTTGGGAACAGGCCTTCACATTTTGGTGACTGTGTGGTCCACATGCATGGATTGGAGCCTGGGAGATGTGTCTTGGCAGTTGTGCAAGGCAGACCATGACAGTGTGATAGTGGTCATTGGTTTGTACTTACCAGCCTCAAGTCCCTCTTCTATTGCTTCCAGGCTCTCAGGGTGCAGTATGCCCAGCACCTTCTCCTCCCATTCGGCAAAAGGTATAGGCTCCGGGGGAGTGCCTCCACCAGTGTGGTGTGCCCGCTGGTGGTTCTTGGCCCTGATGCCTTTCACCCTTGCCTTGAGGTCGTGCCACCGCCTCTGGATCTCGTGTTTGGTGCGTGGCACGGTCCCTGAAGCATTCACTCTGGTCACTATCCTGTCGCACATGTTGGTTTTGGTTGCTAAGGTGGTCCTGGAATAGGTTACCGAACAGATGTGGTTCCACACGGATGATTTCATCCACCACGACCTTCAACTCAGTGTCTGTGAACTTGGGGTTTTTCTTGGGTGCCATGGTGTGTGATGTGCAAGGTGTTGGTGGGGTGGGGTGGGGTGGGGTGTGCAGGTGTGTGGTATGTAGGGATGGTGTTGTGGGGGTTTGTGTGGTGGGTGTGTTGGTGTGCAGGGTGTATGTGTGTTTGTGTGTGTCTGCTGTTTGTGATATTTTGCCTCTTTCTTTCAGCTGTGCTGTGATGCAAAGGATTGTGGTAATGGGGGAGATTCCTTTTATACTCTGTGTGGTTGTTGTGTCCCAATGGTTGTTCTGTGAGTGTGGTGACTTGGGTGCTCTTGTTTGTGCTGGGGGGGGGGGCATTGGGGCGTGTAGTTGTTGGGGGTGGGTGTTTCAGGTGGGTGTGTGTCCTGTTTAGTGTGTTTTCTATTTACTTCCGTCCGCCATTTTTTAATCGGTTTGACGGCAGGGGTGATGTTCGTTTGGTCCTTCCGCAGTCATGCTCCGTTTATCAATGATTTTTTTCCGCGGTGGTCGTGGGAGGTGGTGAGTTCCGTTGGGATGGCTGAGTTATCCTAATCGTGCGGCCGGAACCTCTGCAGGTCTTGCGGCAGTTGGGCCTGTTTCCGCGGTGAATGCGTCCACGGAGGAGGGTCTTTCTGTGGTACCGTCCGCTTGCGGCGGTCTTTCATGTGATCCATCCGCCGTGGTCGGTGTTTAATGTGATCCGTCCGCTGCGGTCGGTGTTTGCTGTCAGTAATATCCTAATCGCTACCGCGGATTATCCGCGGAGCGGTCAGGAGTATTTTTGCCGCTACCTTGGCGGACAGAACACGTTTCCGTCTGCCATCCTAATGACCCCCTTAATTCGTTTTTTGCAAAGAAAACCATAAAAGTCACAAAAACACACTTTAAAAAATCTACATCTGATACATTGTAAAACAGTGCAAAATAACTGTCATGGGTTCAATATCACAGTGTTAAAAAGAAAACAAGCACTATATCAAGAACAAGAGAGTCCGAGTTGTGGAAAAGACATCGTCTGGGCACCATAAAATACAAGATTAATCGTAAAACTATATCAGTTACAGTGAAAACATCCGTCACAGCCTCCTAAAATACACAATAATGGATGTAAACCATATTAAAAATAAATTCCTATTATCACGGTAGTGACGTGTTGAATTCCACTACTAGATAGTGCATTGATTTGTAATATCTTATTACAACAAGACACTATAATAAGTAACTCACATTGCTTCATGAATATCTGCACATCTTATCTGCAAGGTTAATAAGTAACAATCTTTGTGACGGTTATACAACAAAAGAAGAAAATGTTGGCATTAAATATTTATTTTCACAATAGTAATTCTAACCTCTAAGTCTTTCAAAACAGGGATCATTTATCAATTAATTTACAGAAGAAACAAAACGAGGATGTCAATAAAAATCTATAACAGCATATGTACATACTGTGTGTAAAAATAATCCAATAAAGAGATTCTGTTATGCTGTCTCACATAGTTGGCGTATCCAGAGGAGTGATAGTGAAAGGGCATAATTTGAGTAGCTATTGTGAACACTGGTTTACAGGTCACATACTGAGTAGCTATTTTTCAGCACATTATTCATATGTCACACTCTGAATAGCTATTTTGAATATTGTTTTCATTTGCATAGTAATCAATTAGGTCTTTGAGCATTCTATTATAGGGTGGTTCTCTGTTTCCCAGACTGCTACCCATATTAGCCAGGTTATGAGTCCGTGAGAGCATATCTTCGATATTAGTTGTCAATGCCGACTTCTATTGTATCCTATTGTTACATTTTTAAGTCCACAATCAAAATGAAACATTGGAAGTGGTTATACGACTCTTTGTGGTGCATTCGAAATTAAGGGCCTGATTTAGAGTTTCTCTGTCACAAACTTGACGGGTGATCCATCCTCCATATTCCAAGTTCTATAGGATATAATGGAATTGTAATACAGTGGATGGGATATACGTCACATTTGTGATGTATTAACCAGTCAACCAAACTAAATCAGAATTTACATACTCTGTGCTTTATGTTTCTATACGTTATTGCTGCCTAGAATGTTGTCTACTTTTCTGTATATTGTCTCTCTCCAATTTACTCTGCTAACATTCTCCCAACAGCTGGTCGCCCGCCCACCGACCTGGACGTTGCATCATCTATTTTAGGTGAACACTCTTGTTGGGAAATCTCAGAATCGAACCACCCTCTCTATTCTCCATCTCACTTATTAAAGTTTAAACCCCTGAAGAAAGTCATTATTTGAATATCTGGTTTTTACAAAATGGTGACCAAGGTTACCACCTAGAAAGAGCCTTGCTGGAGGGAAGGGGAGTTTTCACACTGAATAAAGTACAGCACATGGAGCCTTTTCTCCGGTCCTAGGAATAGAGTCCTGGCAAGAACCTGTGGTTCGTGTGTTATTTTCCTTTGTGCAATAAAGTGTTTTATAGATGGAATGTGTTATTTGCCTTCATCTGTCACTTAGGCAAAATGTTCAATGGTCAGTTCTCTGCCATGGTTCTTATGTCAAGTCAGTGGCTTTAGCAGCAGCAGTGACTGTGCACTGCTTTGGTGGTGATTTTTCTTACATCAATGAAGACCATTTTTTACTTCAATTGTGTTATATTTCCAAATCTCTCCAGTGGAAATTGATAAAGCAACTAGGGAATAACCTAGTAGTGCAATGTGTGAAATTATCAAGCCCATTGACTGACAACTCAGCAATGTTCATTAGTATTCCTAGTTAGAAATCAATAAATAACAGGCTCCTCAGGGTAACGCAGGACTGGTACAGCTAGGAAGCTATCGACACAATACTCCGCTGTGAACTGATGGCCGCCCTGTAGTTTCCTGCCTGTCCAGTCGGCCCCACCCAACAGACACTCGTGGCATAGTGCCTAGTCTTTCCATCCATCCACAAAGTATACCTGCACAATCACAATCTGCACACACCCAGGCTGACTCTCCCAGCTATCCTCCAACGTCTAGCGGTGGTTGGTGGGAGGGCTCACTTTTTATATGGCATTTGGTGCACCAAGACGTCTGATCCAGACATCCAGGAGCGAGCAATGGTCGAGATCAGCAGCATGAGCCTAACGCTTATCCAAACACTAGCTACTACACATAGTATAATTTAGCTTTTTCTACTAACTGAACTCTATGAAAAATGTGCACAGCTAACTTAAGCTGGTTCTTTTAAAAAGCAATTGAACTTTATTATGCATTTAGAAATGCACAGCAGCTGAACATAAATAAAACAAATATCCTAGTGGCGAGCCGCAGGCGGGGGCCTATATGAATGTGTCCGTCTGTAACCTAATTGGTGCTCATGTAAAGCGCTCTGCTACCTTCGGGTCTAGTACACACTATATAAAAGCGCACAAACAAAAAAAGATAGGGAGAGGGCCTTTAAAA
This sequence comes from Lissotriton vulgaris, assembly GCF_964263255.1. Classification (NCBI taxonomy): domain Eukaryota; kingdom Metazoa; phylum Chordata; class Amphibia; order Caudata; family Salamandridae; genus Lissotriton; species Lissotriton vulgaris. The sequence goes on along the minus strand of NW_028241377.1, from coordinate 7,967 downwards.
ACTGGTATAGTCTGAGGCAGAAGGGCTATAAGGCTATTAGAACATTCCACCCATTGAGGGTAGAATGTTCTAAATTTAAAAAGGAAAAATAGAAAGAAAAACTTTGGAATGTTGGTGCACAAGACTTATACAGCCATTATAAGCCCAGAGCTACCCCATTATCATCAATGGAGCTCTCCACAGTCTAATGTTCAAATAACTTATAATAGTCAAGTTCTGGCGTCTTTTCTTTATAATTGATGACTGTGTGCATCACAAGTGGCCGATTGTAAAGAAATCAGAGACTGATGTTTATACAGGATTACAGAATCCCATGTATTATAAAACAATATGAATGAACAAGGAAAAATGGGTATTGTCTTTAAATACAAGAGCTAGATAGCACAATTCCTCTGTGAATCCATTTATAGATGTATCGAGTTAAGTAGGTGTAATTTGATTGTTTTCTCATTTTAGAACCCTTGTAGAAGTTTCCAACTGCACTTTGGAATTCCCAAATGTGAATAAAAAATAACTACTCAAAAGGAGGGGCTGGGGGCTCTTTTAGAGGTCCAGCATACGTGCCCCAAAACTAGTAAATACAAAAGGGTATGCAGTTCCTAACTGTTTCAGGGGGACAAAATGGCTATGTGGTAACGAGTCCTCGCTTGTTACAGGGGAACAGGGAATTCCTTCTGTTGGAATTAGGGACCTGTAAATGTAAATGTAAATGTAATGCGATTTATATAGCGCACGTATCACCCGAAGGCATCAAGGCGCTTGCCTTGGGAACCCGTCCTGGTATTCACCTGTGAGATAACCCCAGCAGGGTATCCACAAGGTGAAAGCCAGGCATCCCGCCGCGAGGGGCCATAGTGGAGATTAAGCAAGCTATTGCCCAGAGTCGCAGAGTGTGAACCTGTGAGTCAAGTAGGCACCGGAATGAGAATTATCGAGTCCGTGGAATTTTTGAGCCCAAGACCCGCTGAGGCGGGGAATTGAACCCTGGTCCAGGACCGATCTCAGCTTCCGGGTCTGCTGCCTCTAACCCCTGAGCCACACTTCTCCACTGAACCGCACACACCCGGCTGGGTGTCATGCTTCATCATAGGGCGTGCTTCTCGTCAGGTCGGCGCTGCAATACCTGACGTGTTCCCTATGAGGGGATCTATGGAGAAGATCTTCCAAGTAGCCGTTTGGTGCTGTGGGGGTGAGGGGTAAATATGTGTAGATGGAGGGAGTGAAGGTGAATGAATCAGTGAAGTTAAAACAGGTATTGGGCCCTAATTCCAACAGGAGGAATTCCCCATTCCCCCTTTCACCAGTGAGGACTTGTGACCACCTAGCCCTCTTGTCTCCCTGAAACAGTTAGGAACTGCATACCCTTTTGTATTTAATAAAAAATAACTAACACTTTCAGATCCAGAAACTGCTGCCCGTAATTTGTATTCTAAGGGTGGAATGTCGAGTGCTCAATTGAAGACAATGGTGGGGTAACGGGTTATTGCCGCTGGTGTAGTCTCACAGCCATCAACATTGAAATTCCCCAATACATAGACACTGGCTGTCCCTCTCCACTGTCCCTTCTCAAGATACGAAGATCTGCCCAGAGCAGAGGTTGCGACAGAGATCAAGATCGACCACACCACAGACAACAGAACCGCCCTCAAGCACGCCATCCGCAAACACCATCAGCTGATCCGTGCCACCAAGAAGACGGCACTCAAAGAACGACTGGACAACAACACCCATGACAGCAAGGAACTCTTCAGCATCGTCAAAGAGTTCTCCAACCCCAGCGCCGGAAACAACAACATCACTCCCTCGCAAGACCTCTGCAACTCACTCGCCTCGTTCTTCCACCGCAAGATCGCCGACATACACAACAGCTTCGAAGCACAGACCACGCACCCTACCACCGAACCAACGCCCGCCACCACCACCCTCTGCATCTGGACCACGATCAGCACCGAAGACACCACCCGCACGATGAACTCCATCCACTCCGGATCACCAACCGACCCGTGCCCATACCACGTCTTCAACAAAGCCGACGCCACCATCGCACCCCACCTCCGAGACACCATCAACTCCTCCTTCCACACCACCACCTTCCCGGAGAGCTGGAAGCACGCCGAGCTGACCGCCCTCCTGAAGAAACCAACGGCGGACCCCACCGACCTCAAGAACTCCCGTCCCATCTTGCTCCTTCCTTTTCCGGCCAAAGTCATCGAGAAGACCGTCAACAAACAGCTGGCCGCCTTCCTCGAGACGAACGGATCCCTCGACCCCTCGCAGTCCGGGTTTCGGGCCAATCACAGCACCGAGACCGCCTTGATCGCAGCCACCGACGACATCAGAACCCTGATCGACAACGGGGAAACAGCGGCCCTCATCCTCCTGGACCTCTCTGCGGGATTCAACACCGTCTGCCACCGAACTCTAGTGAAGCGCCTCAGCAACATCGGAATTCGAGAAAAAGCGCTGGAATGGATCATCTCGTTCCTCACCGGGAGAACCCAGAGAGTCTGCCTCCCTCCGTTCAGATCCGAGGCCACCGAAGTCATCTGCGGCGTACCACAAGGATCTTCACTCAGCCTAACCCTCTTCAACGTCTACATGAGCCCCCTCGCAGCCATCGCACGCCAGCACAACCTCAACATCATCTCCTACGCCAACGACACCCAGCTCATCCTCTCCCTCACCAGAGACCCCACCACCGCCAGAGCCAACCTACACGAAGGGATGAAAAACGTCACCGACTGGATGAGGAACAGCCGCCTTAAACTGAACTCGGACAAGACGGAAGTCCTCATCCTGGGATCATCACCTTCCACCTGGGACAACTCCTGGTGGCCCCCGGCCCTCGGCACCGCTCTCAAACTGACGGACCACGCACGCAACCTGGGCTTCATCCTGGACTCCTCCCTGTCAATGACCAGACAAGTCAACGCCGTCTCATCCTCGTGCTTCAACACCCTGCGCATGCTCCGCAAGATCTTCAGATGGATCCCCACGGAAACCAGGAAGACCGTCACCCAGGCACTTGTCACCAGCCGACTTGACTACGGGAACACCCTCTACGCCGGAACCACAGCGAAACTTCAAAAAAGACTCCAACGCATCCAGAACGCCTCCGCCCGACTCATCCTCGACATCCTCCGACACAGCCACATCACCGGACACCTGAGAGACCTGCACTGGCTCTCCGTCAGCAAGAGAATCACGTTCAGACGGATGTATGTCGTTACAACGCATACTTTTACTCCGCATACCATTACAACGCGGTATTTACAACGCATACCGCTACAACGCATAGCGCTTTGGGGTGCTGGATAGTGGTAAGTATAATTTACTATTCTAGCTCCAGTCCCCGTGGACCCTAGGGAAGGTGTTGGATAGTAAATTAAACTTACCTCTTATCCTAGAGCGCCCCCCAGCGCCATGCTTTGTAACGGTATGCGTTGTAATGCCTGCGTTGTAGTGGTAGTGCGGAGTAAAAAATGCGTTGTAACAGGTGCATACCCATTCAGACTCCTCACCCACGCACACAAGGCTCTCCACGACTGGGCCCCAAGTACCTCAACGACCGAATGACCTTCTACTCGCCCACCCGCCAGCTACGATCGACCGGCCACGCACTCGCCACCGTACCACGCATCCGCAGAGCCACCGCCGGAGGAAGATCCTTCTCCTACATGGCAGCCAAGACGTGGAACTCCCTCCCCACCCACCTCCGGCGAACCCAAGACCATCTCGCCTTCAGGAAGCAGCTCAAGACCTGGCTGTTCGAGCAGTAACTTTCCCCTCCCACAGCACCTTGAGACCCTCCCGGGTGAGTAGTGTGCTATACAAATGACGTGATTGATTGATTGATTGATTGAAGATTCCCATAGTCCCTCCTGCTGCTCCCACAGGCACTGGTCTGCTTTGCAGTCATAGGAGAAATAGGGGAGGTCTCCATAGCAACTGTGCAGGAACTTAGCTTCAGGAAAGGCCGGATTGGCGGTAGAGGGCACCGGGCATTTCCCCGGTGGGCCGCCAGGGTTGGGGGCCAGTTTTGGGCCCCTGTGGGCCAATGTTGTTACAGGGGGGCGTTTTCGCAGCATAGCTTCAAAATCGGCCGCTGTAACGAAATCAGCAGAAACCGGCCATGGCAAATAGCTCAGCCGCAACCCCAAGCCCCTGAGGGACCTGCCGAGCATTTTGCTAGGGTCAGTTTTGGTTCCCAGTCCGGCCCTGGCTTCAGGGGGGTGTTTGGTGTGTTATACTCCCCCCTAATAAATGCTTTCTTGGATAAATAGTTGGGTACAGGTGCTTTCTGTTGGGTATTGTGGGATGTCAGTCGGATTTCAGCAGGAATTTTTACATACACACAGACAAATACGCACATACACTCTCTCACTTTCTGTTTTGCAAGTCCTCAAAAATATTGGTTATTGAACATAATATTGTGGTTTTTTCTTAGTACTCCTACCAATCCACATTCCTCTCCCTTTTTACTGCCCCTTAGGCCCCTCTCTTGCACCCGGCTTGTCGTATTATATATTTAAACATTATATGCCAGCCTGATTGTCAGAAAACCTGAGGCTCACCTCCCCAACAATTTTACTGACCAAACAACGCCCCTGCACCAATGTCTCTCTCTGTCTTTGTAAATAAAACAAACAATTAGCAATTAGGGTTCCAGGAAGGCCTCTCCCTCATCTTTGACAGCTCCTGTCACTTCCAGTCTGGTACTGCAGAGCCACATATACTGACATCACGGCTGAAAGGAAAGAAGGGGGAGAGTAGCAGGGGTTTTTAAACCTTGTGTTTCGCCTCATTGGGCGATATTTACTAATAGAAGCGTGGATGTTGAGTCCTTAAAATGCTAGTGGTAGTGGAAGTGACATCATATGCTCATTGAACGAACTTCATCTTGCGTGGTTACGTCATTTGGCCCTTGATGTTCTCACAGGAAATTATATCACATGACATTTGACTCTAGTAACATCACAGCAAGCACTGCACTAAAGTTGAAAAAACATACATTGATAGCATGGTTAATAAAATGCAGATAGCATTCCTACTTGAATCATACCATCTCATGTCTTTCTTTCATAATCTCTGCCCTTCTCAGTGTCCCTCAGTGTCTGTCTCACCTCTGTATCTCCTAGCCTCATGGCGCCTTCTTAACCTTCCTCTCCCCTCTATCTTCCTGTCATACCCATCTCTGTCTTTCTGTTTTACCTCTGTCCTTCTTTCTTCTCGCTGTTCATGTTAACTTTCACATCTGTATCGGATAGCATTAACCTCTCCCCTCTATCCTCAACTGCATACCTCCTCTCCTCTGGCCTTATTCCCTACCTTCCCATTGCCTATCTAAATCTCTTCCAGTTCTGCTTCCAACTTTACTTCTCTTAGTCTCACCTCTAGCCCTTGCAACATTTCCATTCGACCAAAAGGACTTGTATTCACTCATCAAAATCCCAAATACTCTTCGCCCTTATTTTTAACCTCTAATATTTGCTATTCTTTAGTTTCCATCTCCACCTCTCCCTTTTACATCTACCCCTTTACGATATCAAAAGCTTTATTCGACAGGTTGTCATAAAAGCGACACACAATACATCACAATACAATACACTATAAATAATACATAACAATACACATATTATAAAATTATTAAATTCACTGATTACTGTCGTTTTGTAGTACAAGTTTTTCTAAAAAACATTTATGGCCGATTAAAAATTATTACATAATTAAAAGCAATTTTAAGAACAACAGGTAATTTACTAGCTTCATCATGTGGCTGAAAAGTGTGAGTGCGTTTAATCCAAGCCCACTTTAAAAATTTCGCTACAGCAACCGCTATACAGGGTGAGCAGTCTGACTCTAATATCCTTAGGGCTTCTATATGCCTCCGGGTGCCCAGGTTTAAGCAGATGGGTTTTAGCCATTTACGACGAGGGGCAACATAAAGGGGGCATACAGAAAATAAATGTGCTATGGTCTCAACCAAGTTTACCCCTTTACATCACTTCCCTCACCTCTGGCACAGATGTTCATTGACACCAGTCTTCTAGATGCCATGTTACTCTGCCATGCTGGTAATTCATTGCTTCTTGTCTCCAACTTTCCTAGATTTCCTCACAACTCAGTTTTGTTCCTGTCTCTTCCTTCACCATTCTCCCTCACATCTGCACTGCATCAGTCTGGCACCCCCTTTGCCATCCCTGCTCTCCACTCAGTCTGCTAGGCCTCAGTTCATCCTCTTACCTTCTTATACACGTTGTATTAGATAGCCCCATCTCCATCTCTCCTCCCACATAAACTTTCTTAGCATCCCTTTCTTAGCCTCACTCTCATAATGCCCATATCTTTCTTTTCCTCTTATGTTTACACTTTTTACTTTCTCAGTTTATCCTTTACACTTTTTTGTTCATGTCTTTCCATTGGCTCTTGCTAAGACATGTTACTAAACTGTAAGAGAGTAAAAGCTTATGGTCCATTTGATGCACGGAGGTCTGGGAATATAGGTCAGACATGGAGCCTACCCATCTGCATCAGGACCAATCAATCAATCAATCATTGCATTTGTAAAGCGCGCTACTCACCCATGAGGGTCTCAAGGCGCTGGGGAGGGGGGAGGGGGGGGGTGCTGCTACTACTCGAACAGCCTGGTCTTGAGGTGTCTCCTGAAGGTGAGGTGGTCCTGGGTCAGTCAAAGTTGGGCGGGGAGGGAGTTCCAGGACTTGCCGGCCAGGTAGGAGAACGATCTTCCTCCGGTGGTGGTTCCACGAATCCGTGGGATGGTGGCAAGGGCGAGGCTGGCGGAGCGGAGCTGGCAGAACGGAGTGTAGAACGTGAGGTGTCTGTTGAGGTAGTTGGGCCTATGTCGTGGAGAGCCTTGTGTGCGTGGGTGAGGAGCCTGAACGTGATTCTCTTGCTGACTGAAAGCCAGTGCAGGTCTCTCAGGTAGGCCAAGGTTCATTACATTCAGTGGAGCCCCACAGTCGACCCCGGCAAGCTACATGCTTAGAGCCTCTTTACGAGTGGGCCATGTACCAGCCGCCAAGAATCAGTGATATCTGTGGCATCAGTACACCCAGCAGGGTGGCTTGCTGGGCATTACTCGATGATCGCTGAGGGTACCCTCACAAATGAGAAAACTAGGTGTACCATGTCTGATGCCCCTAGTCATTCCCATTTCTCCCTCGAGTTTCAACCAGACTGTTGAGCCATTTTAAGCTGCCTGCTGACGTGTCCAGGTGGAATGCACAAAATCCATGGCCTTACCACAAGCTCGTAATCCACTTGGAGTGGAGTGGTGTGGCTCACTCGTTAGAGGCGGCAGACCCAGAAGCAGAGAACGGCCCGGGACCAGGGTTCAATTCCTGACGCGGCAGGGTCGTGGACCAGTGTCAGCGGACTCGATAATTCTCGCCTCGGTGCCTACTCTAACCAGGGATCACACTCGGCAACTCTGGACATTAGCTTGCCTCATCTCTACAATGGCCCCCCACATTCGCCGGGGATGCCTGGTTTCACCTTGAAGATACCCAGTAGGGACCATCTCACAGGGATAGCCAGGACGGGTTCCCCAGTGGTCTACAGCGCCACAATGCCTCAGGGCAGCAGTGCGCTTTACAAGACACATACATACATACTTTGGGCTAGTGAGTGTTTTTATCGATTGTAGCGACATTACCAGGGGAATCGTAATGAGGACCTCAGAGGCGTTCCTTGCCAAAACAGCTTTTTGCTTCAGGCTAATGAGTCTCCATGCATGGCAAAAGCAGACGCGAAGGTGAAACAAACTCTGCTCCTGGCAGCACTGTATTGTATATGGATTTGTTAAGCGCGATTGCTAGCCAAGCAGGTAGGGCTGCACCTTTGATTAGCTCTCCTACTCTCTGTCTTCCCCTCCTTTTTCCCTGTCTGTCACCCCCACTTGACCCATGAAACCTCAGAGTGGTTGACATATCTGCAGTGATGAGCAT